>NC_090224.1:1147500-1150000 GCF_024489055.1 Chanodichthys erythropterus | reverse complement strand
GATAGATAGATAGATAGATAGATAGATAGATAGATTGATTATGACCTTCCAAGTGGAGGGGGTGGTGGCAGGGATAGATAGATAGATAGATAGATAGATAGATAGATAGATAGATAGATAGATAGATAGATAGATAGATAGATAGATAGATAGATAGATAGATAGATAGATAGTGTGCTTATTTTTGTTATACTTTATTTTTTGTCATAATTTTTAATATAATATATTGTCAGATAGATAGATAGATAGATAGATAGATAGATAGATAGATAGTAGATAGATTTTTGTTATACTTTATTTTTTGTCATAGATTTTTAATATAATATATTGGTGGCAGATAGATAGATAGATAGATAGATAGATAGATAGATAGATAGATAGATAGATAGATAGATAGATAGATAGATAGATAGATAGATAGATAGATAGATAGATATATTATGACATTCAAGTGGAGGGGGTGGTGGCAGGGATAGATAGATAGATAGATAGATAGATAGATAGATAGATAGATAGATAGTGTGCTTATTTTTGTTATACTTTATTTTTTGTCATAATTTTTAATATAATATATTGTCAGATAGATAGATAGATAGATAGATAGATAGATAGATAGATAGATAGATAGATAGATAGATAGATAGATAGATAGATTATGACCTTCCAAGTGGAGGGGGTGGTGGCAGGGATAGATAGATAGATAGATAGATAGATAGATAGATAGATAGATAGATAGATAGATAGATAGATAGATAGATAGATAGATAGATAGATAGATAGATAGATAGATAGATAGATAGATAGATAGTGTGCTTATTTTTGTTATACTTTATTTTTTGTCATAATTTTTAATATAATATATTGTCAGATAGATAGATAGATAGATAGATAGATAGATAGATAGATAGATAGATAGATAGATAGATAGATAGATTATGACCTTCCAAGTTGGGGATAGATAGATAGATAGATAGATAGATAGATAGATAGATAGATAGATAGATAGATAGATAGATAGATAGATAGATAGATAGATAGATAGATAGATAGATAGATAGATAGATAGATATGACAATGACTATTTACAAAATAAGAGACATAAGAAACTATAAACATGAAACTAAACCCAACACCATTTGTGACAATAATACGATGATATCCGATTTATTCTCCCTCATGCTTTGTTGCACGCGTTTTGGACAAAAGCAATGACTATTTGATCCATTAGACCAGTGTTTTCTAACCTTTTTTCAGTCACGGCACCCTTTGAAAATTTCAAAAATGTGTGGTACCCTACACTAATATAACGATACTACTTAGTCTATCTACAGATAGATAGATAGATAGATAGATAGATAGATAGATAGATAGATAGATAGATAGATAGATAGATAGATAGATAGATAGATAGATAGATAGATAGATAGATAGATAGATAGATAGATAGATTATGACCTTCCAAGTGGAGGGGGTGGTGGCAGGGATAGATAGATAGATAGATAGATAGATAGATAGATAGATAGATAGATAGATAGATAGATAGATAGATAGATAGATAGATAGATAGATAGATAGATAGATAGATAGATAGATAGATAGATAGATAGATAGATAGATTATGACCTTCCAAGTGGAGGGGTGGTGGCAGGGATCGATAGATAGATAGATAGATAGATAGATAGATAGATAGATAGATAGATAGATAGATAGATAGATAGATAGATAGATAGATAGATAGATAGATAGATAGATAGATAGATAGATAGATAGATTATGACCTTCCAAGTGGAGGGGGTGGTGGCAGGGATAGATAGATAGATAGATAGATAGATAGATAGATAGATAGATAGATAGATAGATAGATAGATAGATAGATAGATAGATAGATAGATAGATAGATAGATAGATAGATAGATAGATAGATAGATTGATTGATAGATAGATTATGACCTTCCAAGTGGAGGGGGTGGTGGCAGGGATAGATAGATAGATAGATAGATAGATAGATAGATAGATAGATAGATAGATAGATAGATAGATAGATAGATAGATAGATAGATAGATAGATAGATAGATAGATAGATAGATAGATAGATAGATTATGACCTTCCAAGTGGAGGGGGTGGTGGCAGGGATAGATAGATAGATAGATAGATAGATAGATAGATAGATAGATAGATAGATAGATAGATAGATAGATAGATAGATAGATAGATAGATAGATAGATAGATAGATAGATAGATAGATAGATAGATAGATTATGACCTTCCAAGTGGAGGGGGTGGTGGCAGGGATAGATAGATAGATAGATAGATAGATAGATAGATAGATAGATAGATAGATAGATAGATAGATAGATAGATAGATAGATAGATAGATAGATAGATAGATAGATAGATAGATAGATAGATAAATGATAGTGTGCTTATTTTTGTTATAATTTATTTTTTGTCATAATTTTTAATATAATATATTGTCAGATAGATAGATAGATAGATA
>NC_090224.1:200000-225000 GCF_024489055.1 Chanodichthys erythropterus | reverse complement strand
ACAAATGCCATGAAAAAAAAAGGAAAAAAAAAAAAGGTTTATTAAATTTATCTGTGCATTTTTAAGTTTTGAGAAAGGTATTGAAATGTAACATCTTAAAGGGTCATGAAACCCCAGAGCAAATTTTTTGAGATGTAAACAGATACACACAGGTTGCATGTCACTGAAAACTCTAATAGCATTCATAAAGTTTATCAACAAGTGAAAATTGGTTATTTTTTGCATTTTTCAGAGCAATTTTCTTCTTCTGGTTTGAAAAGCAAAATTGAAGCTCTGTCACAAATCTGATGTAGATTCGGGCCTCTGAGTGTGTAGATAGGCTTGCGGGGGGAGAATCTGCGTCACATGGTTTCTCTGCATTTATTCATGAGAAAGAGCTTGTTCAGTCCAATCTCTGCGCATAAACTTCTAAACTTAAGTTTTATGTAATTGAATTACATTCAAATTTTCCATCCATTT
The DNA here is from genome assembly GCF_024489055.1 of Chanodichthys erythropterus. Taxonomy (NCBI): domain Eukaryota; kingdom Metazoa; phylum Chordata; class Actinopteri; order Cypriniformes; family Xenocyprididae; genus Chanodichthys; species Chanodichthys erythropterus. The sequence goes on along the minus strand of NC_090224.1, from coordinate 224,541 downwards.
GAATTACATAGTTTTTACATAAACAAACTAATAAACTTAATGTGATACATATTTGTAAGTCATATGTAAATGAAATAGGTAAGATTTATCTAACAGTAGAAAAATGCCCAGGTTATGTAACACTGCTTAGTGTTCAGGTGTTTGTGCACTACTGAGTTAAAGTACCATTGAAGCAGTGTCAGAGTTAATGAGATAATTAAGTGATTAATTGAGTGAAGATTGACCATTATTGAAGACACCTGATGATAAAAAGCAGAATCACAAAAGGAGAAAATAAATTTTTAAGCCACCATCATGGAGATGAGGGTTTGCTTTAGTTGGGCTCTTGACCCTTGACTATGTTATATTAGATTTTGTTTGGGCTGTTGTAACAGCTAATCAAGCAAAGAAAAAAAAAAAATGATCAGATGGTGTTGGTTATGTTTTCAGGTAATCATTATTTGATCTGAATCGCTGAACTCATTTAGAGCCCAATCTCTGAGTTAGACTTACATAATTGATTACAGTAACACTGTGATTCTGCAACAGAAGACCAGCTTTTACAACATAATCTGAAAGATTAATCTAAAGTTAAATCTTGGTAATTACAGTATATTGCATATTAGGTTGCACTATTGTAATGTAGAGTAGTCATCTCCCCATCCCAGAAAATCTCAGCACCCCAACTCAAAACATCTATATCTCCTCCTATCGATACTACTTTTAAACAGTTCTCCACATTAACATGAGTAATACTCAGGTGAAATATGGATGAAATGGAATGATTTAAGCATGTATCACATCTCTTCGCGATACGCAATGCAATTGATAATTTATGAACCATTTCAGAAGGTTACCCGGTAGGGTTTCTCTCTCTCTCTCTCTCTCTCTCTCTCTCTCTCTCTCTCTCTCTCTCTCTCTCTCCATGTACTGATCTGCTTTTTGATCCAAAGGAAATTTTTCACTGATACGTTCATCTTGCAATATTGTTCATGTCGTTTATGATCTTTAGTTCAAATAGAAGACTATATCAAATCCAAACCTCCAGCACCCTCTCTCTTCCCCTCTCTCTCATACACACATACGCACGCATAATAACACATCTGATGTATTATAAAGCCGGCTGTGTTTCTGTTTATGTAACTTACTTCTTTAGTCCTCTCCTCATCGACGCTGGCGTTACCGTGTGGTCGCAGCGTTTCGGTTCAATTTCTGCAGCTCCATTTCTTCTGATCCTTAATAGGGGTGTTTTCTGCTGTTAAAACTGCCAGAACCTCGCAGAAATGTACAGCTTGTTGAATGAGTGAATCGAATCGCACCTCCTCTAGATCACAGACTTCAATGACGCAAGACGCGCGAGAGCGGTTCGTGATCTGTGATGGTAGGTTTCAACCAGGCTGATCATAATTGTGCTCTTGACTCTTAAACTCAGCCCTGCTGACACACGACTTAGATACGTTATTTGTTCGTGGTAATTTTGGTAATTTTAAAGACTTAGGCAACGTCTTTATACGGTTTCCTAATGTTCCAAGCAAGTTATATCATTCCTTCCGAAAATTAACCATGGTTTACTACAAGACCCCCACCCACCAAAAAAATAAATAAATAAACATGGTTAATATAGTTAACCATTGTAACCACAAGTTAACCATGCTTTTTCTATACTAACCATAACCACACACACACACACACACACACACACACACACACACACATATATATATATATATAAAACATGGCTAATTTCTAATTTCTGTAAGATAGGCCTACATAATCTATTGTTCTACTGACCAAATTTTGAAATGTGTAATTAAAATGTCTCCAGTCCAGTCACAACATAACTATATAGGCTACATTTCCTTAATTCTGCATGTTTCTTTTTGCCAAGTCAAGCTTATTAAGTTATTTATATATATATATATAGCAATCTCAAAATTCAGGCCAGTTGATAATACCTAGTATATCAAAATCAACCTCAGGCGGTAGATCCTTCTCCTATTTGGCACCTAAACTCTCGAACAATCTTCCTAGTATTGTTCGGGAAGCAGACACACTCTGTCAGTTTAAATCTAGACGAAAATGCATCTCTTTAACCTGGCATACACATAACACATTATCAATTTATGTTTTTAAATCCGTTAAAGGATTGTTAGGCTGCATAAATTAGGTCAGCCGGAACCAGGAACACTATAACACTATAACACCAGATGTACTCGTTACATCAGAAGTAGAATGGCATCTACGCTAATAATATTATTATTAGCGTAGATCCTGAGGTTTACTACGGTAAACCTCAGGATAAACAGAGAGACTAATATTATTAGTCTCTCTGTTTATCCTGAGGTTTACCATAGTCAGCCAGATCCGGGCCGTATCCAGTTCGAGGACCTGCGGCTTGACATGACGACAATGCAGCCCTGAAGTGTCAGCAGAGATTGAGCCAACTAGATCATCCACTGTGAAGGCCTCATCGACACGACAGCCAGTGGCAGAGTTCCTCAACAAACCGTCCATACCAGTGTGATGAATACGATCCTCAACTGGATGGAACTGGAATAAATACTTTGACTATTGCAATCCCAATCGGAGTTATGATAGCTGCCTGAATCATAATAAAGCACTGTTCGCTGTTAGTCAGAGGAGAACTGGCCCCCTGAATGAGCTTGGTTTCTCCCAAGGTTTTTTTTCTCAATTTTAACACCTGTTTGTCACCGGATGTCACCTGTTGGAGTTTGGGTTTCTTGCCGATGTCGCCTTTGGCTTGCTTAGTTGGGGACACTTGACATTTGATATTCAACAGTGTTATCACTGTAAAACGGTTTGACACAATCTGCATTGTAAAAAGCGCTATATACTGTAAATAAAGGTGACTTGACTTGACTTGACTATTATGCTACATGCATTAATATGTCAGACTAGTAACCCGAAGGTTTGCGGGTTCGAGTCTTAATACCAGCAGGAAATGACTGAGGTGCCCTTGAGCAAGGCACCTAACCCCCAATTGCTCTCCGGGCACCACAGTAAAAATGGCTACTAATATTAGCCTTTTAGAGGCTAAAGGGTTAGTTTACCCCAAAATTATCATTTACTCACCATCATTTTGTTCAACTGTCCCTCCACTGAAAGTCCATGCAGCAAAAACTGATACTTCAAAGAGTTCATAAAGACAATGTAAACATAATCCATATGAATCAAACAGTTTAGTCTTCTGAAGATACACAGTACACAATATTTATAACATTTTAGTAATTTAATGACTTATGAAAGTAACAAGTGAAGGCCAAGTATATGTCCTCTGCATTTAACCCATCCAAGTTAGTACACACATATTAGGATTAGTGAACACACACACTGCAAACCATGGTGTGTGCAGTCATTTGTGCTGTGGCACCTGGGGAGCAATTGAGGGTTAGACTGCCCCTTATGGCAATGCAACTGCCACATCATGGGCAGGGACACTACTATTCTGGCAACATTTTTGATAGCATTATTGCATATTTAACAAGAAACAATGGAGAACATTTTAAGAAATAAATTTTAAGATGAACTTATTTTTGTGAATTTATGCATTCAACAGATACATTTATGCATTCAGCCATACAGTGCATCCAACAATGGAATGCTCATTATATGCAATTGCATGGGGAAAAAATACTCTGTGTTCCACAGAGAAGCATTGGGGTCATTATTTTATTTTATTTTATTTTATTTTATTTTATTTTATTTTATTTTATTTTATTTTATTTTATTTTATTTTATTTTATTTTTTTATTTTATTTTATTTTATTTTATTTTATTTTTTTTGTTATTTATTTTTTTTTTTTATTTTTTTTTTTTTGCATGAAATTTCTCCAGGTTAGATTTCTCCAATCAACCTCATTTTATTCTCAAAATATTTAATTAACCAAAATAGAAGAAACACTTCAAGATGAAATGCAATGCAGAGCAGAAAAAAGAGGCTAGTTTACAGTTTGCCAAGATGTACTTCAAAGAGCAAGAAATCTGGAAAAAGGTTAGAGCATTTTTCAAAAATGTACTTTGCAGCTAGCTACTCTGGGAACCTTTACAGTTACCTTTCTGTATGTTTGTCTCCAGTGGCATACTTAAACCCTCAGCAAAGTAAACTTAAGGCAAACCTCTCACCACCTCCTCGCTGTTTTCTGTACTTTTTCATTTGTCCTGACAGCCAGAAGCTTCTGTGGGTAATTGCATTGCCAGCTACATAAATCAAGAAAATATAGTGGAAATCAGAAGAACCTCCTAGGCCTAGTGAATGGCTTAGAGAACTTTCGTCCTATGTGCCTGTTGAAAAAATAATGTTTAATCTGAAAAAAAAGTCATCAATGTTTGGAAAGATTTGGGGCAAATTTATTGCATATGTGAACAATTTGGATGTTACTTTGATTGAAAATGCTGATGTGACAATTTAACCCGTCTTGACCTCTTTATTATCAGAATTGTTATATATGTATTTTTGTATTTTATTTATTTTTTATTATTCTTGTTTTTTGTTTCATTTGTCTTTTTTTTTTTTTTTTTTTTTTTTTTTTTTTACACACCAACTCAATACCTCGCAATGAGGTTCATTAAGTGCTCTGTCTAGTGAGGATGGGATGGGATGGAAGAGTGGTTAGAAAAGAATGTTTACTTGTAAATTCATACTGGGTCTGTAAATTGTTGATGTGAAAATAATAAAAAAATATTGTTAAAAAAAAAAAAAATCAAGAAAATATAACAACAAGGTAACCTTATGATGCAGGCTGAGCTGCAAGGATACAAGCCAAAGTAACTCAATGCCCAGCCTATTTTACTTGCTTATGATTGGGGTTGCAAAATTCCAGGAATTTTTAAAGTTGGAAACTTCACATGGGAATTAATGGGAATATATGGGATTTAACAGGAATTAATGTGAATAAGCTGGAAATGTGCAAAATCGCAGGTTAGGCTAACGTGGAACTTAACCAAGAGTATGCTGCAACTACATTTAAAACAATTTTTAACAGATTTAATACAAATTTTACAGAAAATTGAGCCAATTGAGTCAGTGTTGCTGATGCAAAGTAGGCCCTTCATTACCAAACACCAAGTAACTAAATTAGGATACAATTATGAGTCATTTGCAAACATTATACTGTTGGTTATTTTAAAACTAACCTTCATCTGGGAGATCACAGGGAATATTTGATCTGTTAAAGCCACAGTATGTAAATTTTCACTTCTAAAGATCGCTAATTCAAAACAAATGCAAAGCTCGATGACACCTTGATTTCACGGAATCATGGGAAGTGTTCATATCTACAGCCTGTGGAAAAGAATCGGGACAGGACTCAGGCAGAAATCATGTTCATGGAGAGATTATTAACATTACTGTAGTATGAAGCAGAGCAGGACCGAATGCTGTGATAGCAGTAACGAGCCCACTGGAGTGATTACTAATGAGAGACAAGCGCAAGTGCGACACACAGCACGACAGCAGCAGATCTTTTAGTATGCCACAGTCGCCACTTCCGCTTCTTTCGGTCATGTGCATATAGGGTAAAGCAGCACTGCTTATCATATTAGATACATTTGTGTGTTGAAAGTTGGTATAGTGCTACTCTGTGCGTTCGCTCAGCGGCTACTATGAGACACTTGTTGCACACTGCAGAAAGCTAGATCGATATTATTCATGGTAAAACATGGTACTCGCAATAAATCAAGAAAACTAGATTCAAACAAAAAAACTTAGGGCCAGATTTACTAACAGCTTGTGCCAGCGCAAATCCTCTTTTTGCCGTTAAAAGACACGCAGTATAAAATTAGCATTGAAAACGTGTGGAATGAGTTGTGTTTGCGGTTGACCTTATTGCATATGCATTTTTGGGAGTTTCCCTTTCAGATGCAAAATTTATGGGAGGAGAGTATTTAAATTAATCACACAATGTGATTTACTAATGTTTGCGCTCGTCAATTTACTGGTATTTACACCATTATTTAAGACCCTAAAAAAGCATGTCTGAACCCATTTTGTGACATGGCTGCAATTGTTGCTGTTAGGAGGAGACGCTGCGGAGAACAGAGAGCACATGGAAGAAGGATTATTAATTTCTTTGAAATGCCTGGAGTAAGACCTTATCCGAACATATAGGCAAACGATATGTCAACCCGCACCTGATGAGAACATTAGCATCAGGATTCAGCTCTGTTTATTTGCAAACTCTTTGCACTGCTCTTGGTATATTGCGTTAGTCATTATGTAAATGATCTGACCGTGTCTCTGTTCTTTAATTTGCATGTCAGCAGATCACGTGAAAAACTTGCCACTCCCATCAACACATTTGTGGAATTGCACTCTCACGCTAATTTGCCCCGTTTAGTTTTTCGTCAAAATAAAACAGGAAATTGAGGGTAATGATGTCATTGATAGGTGACACATGGACACGGTGTGTATCCTGGTTAAAATTGCTTATTTCTCTGGATTTAGAATTTCTTGGAAACATTTGGGATAGTGTAAGTACACAAGTTAACAAAAAATATAACATTGTTTTAGTGGTTTTTGAATATTTTAATTTAAAAATCCTACATATTTGTACCTTTAACTGGTTGCATATGTCAGATTTATTGCATGACTCGGGCAGAGAAAAGCTGTTGCTATCAAACATTGTTTACTTAATCAAGTCAGTGTAATGGTGAAGGGATCGATCAAATGGGCCAACTGATGCAAGGTTTGCGGAGAAATTTCATGCTCCCTTGTAAAAGTATTTTGTAGTATTTTCAAAATACAAAAATACAGTATTTTATTTTGATACATGGTGTGGCTGCTCTATTTTGTAGTTTATTTTGATACATTTAAAATTACGGTATTTGGTATTTTATTTTAAAATACATCTTGATGTATTTTTGCCCATCCCTGCCTGCGCATTCCTCAATCACATACACACAGCATACTATTTACTGCAGGGCTAATGAGTCCCCCCATTAAAATATATGTATAAATATATATATATATATATATATATATATATATAAATATATATATAGAATTATATATTTAGAATTTCTCCACTCCACATATATATATATATATATATATATATATATATATATATATATATATATATATGTATATATATATATTAGTATTACAGTTAACTAGCAAATGCTAAATCTAAATGTATTTATAGCTATCTAGCCAGTAAATCAGATATGCTAAATGCTATCTCACACACTTTCATTGACAACTTAAGAGGCTGGATAGCTCAACTCTGATGCTGTTTCTTCTGCTAGCCAGTTTTCTGTTATCATACAAGAACATGGAGGACATAGAGGATGCTGATAAGGATCAGATGAGAAGCTTGAGACAAAATGCTTTCATTTTGCATTTTTAACGTGATAAATTGAAAATAAAAAATGTATTACCCAACATTCATGCTTTTTGGTTTCACACTGAGAAAACACCAGTGGCTGAGGGTGACTTTCAACCTCCACATACTATCAATTTGAATGGCATAGTGTATCTAATTCACATTTCGATGATGTACAAAGAATTGGTTGTATCAGCCATTAACAGTCACTCCACTGTTCCTGCTAATCACATACACACCTATCAGCCATTACAGGCCGGGAAGCACCCTCGAGACTGCTCTACTCCCCCCTTTCCACGGCCACAGTACCGGTGTAAGGACAGACAAGACAAGAGGAAGGAAGGCAGAAAGAGGAGGAGAAACAGAGGTGAGAGATGGGAGAGAGGAAAGAAAAAGGAAAAAATAATTACTTGGTTCGGTTCCCAAAGTGCACTGCCATCTGGTCCTCCACCAGCTGGGTGAATTTCTCCACAATGCCTGGTGGTGGCACTGGATACCCCTCAGTGGACGACCTTTAGCTAACAACCTGATGCTGACTAGAGGCGACAGCTCCTTCCATGTCGGTGTACAGCAGCAAGCGTCCTGCTTTTTGACAGTGCATTCCTCCTTCCTCCTGGGTTTTGGCACCAATGTAACAATGTTCAAGTTCCGGGAAGAAAGAGGCATGAACCGGCAAATGATGAACGTAAATTTAATGACATAATGAACATAAACAACAAAACAAAAGTAAGCGGCAACCCCTCACACACGAATGCAGCATATAAACATAAAAAACAATAACATAAAGTCCCAGGCCTGGGGTATTCCAGAAAGCAGGTTATCCAACTTACCTGGGTAAATTTACTCAGAGTAAGCTGATAATCTAAACTTTCAGGATATGTAACCATAGCAAGTTACTCTCTGAACATAACCTACTCCATTTTCTATATAATGTGTTTCTATAATAAAATGCATATGTAATTCATCTCACAACAAAGTAAAATAGCTATACATAAAAAGTAAACTTATACAGCCATATCTTTGAAAGCACAGACAGTTTTTTTGGTCAATCCATCTCTCTTTTTTAATTTATATACAGCTATGGAAAAAAATAAGAGACCACTTAACATTGATTTCTGAACTTGGAGTGGTCTCTTAATTTTTTCCATAGCTGTATATATAGCACCAAACAAACAATATAATTCTTGTTCACAGTATTAAAAAACTGATTCAAAAAGATGTAATGGTATTCAAATAATACTGCAAAACCACCCAGTAGGTGGTGATATGTACAAAGAATGTAAAATTAATGTAAGAATGTAATCGACATTAAACAGAAGAAAGAATTAATATGGCATTCTTCTTCTTAGTGTCTGTTTCCATGGTGACTCCTGGATTCTGCACTCATTTGTGAATGTCTTTGTGATCACTGTTAACTCTGAGTTTCATATTCTTGGTTGATTGAACTTACTCCAGACTGTAGTTTTGGAACCTGCATACCTAGGGTAAACAAGGTTTGGGTTAATCAATCCAGAGTTCAAGGTATATGTGATGTAAATTAACCTTTCTTCCTGGAATACCCCCTGGTCCTCTCTCGTTTTCCACTGTCGTCGCTCCTCTTTTTACCCTCTCTGAGCTCCTCCATGACACTCAAGACTGGTGTGACTCACAGGTGTTGCTCATTAACAGTCCTCCACCGGCCTCGCTCTGCTCCTGGTCCCACCGTGCTCGTCACAGTATTTATGATGCCACCGTATCAATACTTTGTGACAGAATTTTCCAGTGCACAGGTTCCAATGTGCCTAAAAGGAGGTCAAAAATGGCCAGTACTGTAGTTTCAATGGCTAAGGCTATTTAAAGTGGGGAGGTTGCCTGAGATTGAAAGGATCTGTTGCACCCTTGGTTAGATACCTGCATGGAACTGATTTTTCAGTCTCGCTCCCACCTGGTCCCACAAAATTGTGTCCCGCTCCCACAAAAATTGTACCTTTTCCCGCTCTCACCTGCAATGTTCACATTTTGTCCCACTCCCACCCGCAAAAGCCCACAGATTTTTTCAGTACTTTCAATAAAATAAAAAGAAACAGAAAATAAACAAAAATGTTTCGTTTTGTATTTCAATGGACACATGGACATGGAACTTTTCAGAACATAAATATATTTAGGCTCATTCATAGCCTTATAAAATAATAAACCTGGATTTCTCACATGTATATTTAAAGCCAAAAAGAAAAGCATTTACAGGACCTATACTGCTTAAGAATAAGAATAAGAATCCTTTTTGCCTTTAGCAATGCCTATCCAAGCATTAAAGGTGCTAAAGATGATGTTTTGTTTTATACATTTTTGCAATATTACTTGAAACTGTCTTCACTAACTGATAAAAGACTATTTATTAGGGTTCACTGAAAGGAATAATATTAACATACATCATCTGTGCACGAGGTAAGGCCTTAAAAACATCGCGTAAACGATTGGCCCTCTGGCTTGTCAATCACTGCCATGACGTTCCTTGTGAGAGATGTGCGCGGATTGGCCCTCTGGTTTGTCAATCACTGCCATGACGTTCCTTGTGAGAGACAAGCGCGGCTGCGCGCTCCAGTAACTTTCCGCACTCCACAGGCGCCGCATGCAATGTTTTTGTCCGGAGACAGGAGTAACAACTGCAGATTATGACTTACCTGCGGTGAGTCCGACATAATGAATCCACTAACACGATACAGAGAATGCCGGTGGTAAAAACTTGTGTTCCAATACTCATGCACGAGTTTTGGGAGGCGTTCCCTCTAAATGAGCTGTGAAGGAGGGGGGTTGTTCTCAGTCGACGATCCTCTTTTGCACCTTTAAACAAAAACTATTCTTATTCCTTAAAGGGGACACTCTGATGTCCTCAGAGTGTGTATGTGAAGTTTTAGCTCAAAATACCCCACAGATTAATTTTTATAGCATGTTAAAATTGCCATTTTTGAGGGGGGAGTAAAAATGTGCCGTTTTGGGTGTGTCACTTTAAATGCAAATGAGCTGGTTCTCCCGCCCCCTTTCAAGAAGAGGGTGAAGCTTCAAGAGCTCATACTGGTATCAAAACAAATCTCACATACTTAAAATGTCAGAAACTGTTCAGTTTGAACCAGATTGGACAATGATGCCTACAAAGCCAGGGAATATGCTGGAGATAGAACAGGTATAGTTTAGTTTAATTAAGGTTATAATTTATGTTGTCATCTTGCATTTATTCACTATTACAGCAGCCATATCATACTGTAGCCCAAGACTGGTTGCCCACTGAAATTAAGCAGGGTTGATCCTGGTCAGGACCTGGGTGGGAGACCTCCTGGAAAAACAAATTTGCTGCTGGAAGAGGTGTTAGTGAAAGCAGCAGGGGGGTGCTCACCCTGTGGTCTGTGTGGGTAATAAAAGCCCCAGTATAGTGATGGGGACACTATACTGTAACAAGCACTGTCCTTTGGATGAGACATTAAAACCAAGGTCCTGACTCTCTGTGGTCGTTAAAAATCCCAGGATGTCCTTCGAAAAAACAGTATGGGTTTAACCCTGGCATCCTGGCCAAAATTGCCCATTGGCCTCTGTCCATCATCATGGCCCCCTAATCATCCCCATATACTGATTGGCTTCATTCCTCTGTCTCTTCTCCAACAATAAAAGTAATAATAAATAATAAAATAATAAATAAGCTGTAAATAAGCTGCAACCGCATCATCCAGGTGGATACACTTTGCTGTTGGTTGAGGAGATTCCTCCTTCCATGTAAAACGCATTTGCAGAGAAAGTGCTATATAAATGTAACAAATTATTATTATTATTATTACAACTCTGCTGTAGCGGACCCCGTCCAAATAAGGCCAAAACTTTACTGATGAGTTTTATCAAATTTTATTTTGTACATCACATTATTTTTGTGATACTGTACATCACACAAAAGATGAAACGTCTGTTTTCACTCCAGAAAATCGAAGAGCTGTAAGAGCTGCATAAAACACAGTAAAAGAAGTGCGCATAAACTCTCTCTCTCTCTCTCTCTCTCTCTCTTGCATTATAATCAACATACACAGCAAATTACACAAAAACATTTGATACAACTAACAGTAAATATACACAGACCTTAGGCCTTTTCGGGGGGAGCTTAATAAACTGGCAAACTTTATATTCATAAAACAACTCAGATGAACTGTAATAAAGTGCATGCTCTCCCTCTCATTACTGCCATAACAATTATTACACCGGAGATTAAAAGCTGGATCACGAACAGTTGGTACTGATCCATCCTTGAGTAACATCTTTTTAGCACAACCTTATTTTGTTCCTTTGTATTAACGCTTGTTCACAAAGCAGTCTACTGTAAAATGATTTGCACAGACATAAATTAATATATGGGGGCACATTCCCTTCAAAAATAAGTCAACTGCGTCTTCAGCGGCTCTAATGTCTGGAGTAAATGAGGACTTATGTACATCTTAGATCCAACAAAACTACTGCATTGCTTACGAGACGTTGTTGCTATAGCTGCTCGAGTGTGGAGAAAATTGCGGACAGTGTACAACTGGCTATGGGTAGAATACTATGGGACAGTCCATCAGCGTTCGTGGGCGGGGACTGAGTAGTATGACGTTATACTGCTCAGAAAATCAAAATGGCTTGATAATTGAGACTGTTTAGGTCTTTTGGGGATTAAAAAAAGGAATGAATGGTCGTGCAGATAGCCTAGTGGTTAGTGCACCGACAAATGGCGCAAATGCGTTCACGGCGACTCGAGTTCGATTTCCATCTCAAGATCCTTTGCCGATCCTGCCTCCCTCTCTCTGCCCAATGCTTTCCTGTCTGCTCTCTACTGTCCTCTCCAAATAAAAGCACAAAAAAAAGATCTTTAAAAAATATTTAAAAAAAGGGAGTTTTTATCATTGTAGGGTAGTTATGACCACACACTGCTAAGAAACATTTATATGCAAACACCATGTAAAAGTGAATTTTGCATCCAATGTCCCTTTTAAATAGGCCAAAATAGGCCAATCTTCAATATTTACCAAAAATAAATAAATAAACTGAATTAACAAAAAAGAAAACTGTAGGCCTACTTAATGTGTCCATGTAAGAATATGATGTCATTCACCATGATGAGGGCTTCAGACTGTAGCAAATTAGCCCAAAAAGAAATATGAATAATTAATCATAACTGGTTATAATTAATTATAAAATTTAGATCAGCTGTAAGAATTAACTTGATGTAGCAGAATTAATACCACAGTCAACTAACCTCTTCGTCCAGTGAACACTCAGTATTAATGATTAATTAATTCTAACAAATGTTAATTTCCGGGGTATGGGAAATAACTTTCTTACTGTACAGTACTACTCAGACCAAATTAGTCAAATAACAAGGCCGCAACATGGCATTAACGGGTTCTTAGAAGAGTTTTAGCTCAGCTTCATTTTCATGTCATAATTTCTCAGAATTCCCTAAATGGGAAGAAGGGAAGGCCTGATCTTGTGATCAGTGATGTTTTAAAGCATGAAGATGTCAAACTCTCAGGAGGTGAGTAAGCCAATAAGGAGTTGTTCCTTTAGAGGGAAATTTTGCATACATAATTTGACTGGGTGTTGATGGAGAAACTATTAAAGATTCTTAAAATACTAATATGTTGCATAGCATAGGTATTGAAAATGTAAATTATCATTCAGACCATCAAAACAGAAACTCATAGATACCTAACATGGTACACGTGATCTTGATTAAGTAAGGCTAAAACATTTAAAGAGTTTAGATTAATACATAGGCAAAACACTATAAAGGTACATGTGATAGCATAGGAAAATTGGTTACATGATTGTATATAACACAAGTAATTACATATATTAGGATGGACTGTATAGAAAAATGGGTACATTTGACTGTTTCAAAGTGAATTTAGAGTGAACTGTTGTTCATTTAGTTGTAAACTAGTCTTATCTTTGTAGTAACCAGAGGCCTGGTGTTAGCTGCATTTGGGGTGTTAGTTGCTCTTTGGAAACAGTCCCTTAGCCGAACTTTTCTTCTTTTTTGTGTGTTTTTTGTTTTTTCTGCAGTGCACAAATGCAATGCACTGCTAACATATAACAGACAGGCATTACTGGACATCGCCATTTCGCAAAGACATTTTGATTTTACTAGCTTTATTCCGCCGGAGCTACAATTCATTGACTACCGAAAGCACCCCGGGGACCATAAAGCACCGGGCTTGAGTGAGTTAGCTGACCCCAGGAGAGCGCCTCGGAGACGGCGACGCAAGCGAGGCAAGAGGGGAGGGCTCCATACTAGGCTAAAAGCTCGCGCTAGCCGACCACCGCTACCTAGCCTCCTGCTAGCGAATGTGCGGTTCTGGAAAACAAACTGGACGAGCTACGAGCCAGGATTACAAGTCAACGGGAAATCAGAGTGCTGCGCTCTGATTTTCACAGAGACCTGGCTCTCAGACAAGGTCCCAGAGGACGTCATTCAGCTACAGACACACCCTGTTCACCGAAGTGACCAAACTGCAGCGTCTGGCAAGGCTAAAGGGGGAGGTGTGTGTGTGTTTGTCAACAACTCGTGGTGTGGAGATATACAAACGGTTGAGGAACACTGTTCGTTAGATGTGGAGTTTTTACTGCTGAAGTGCCGTCCTTATTATCTACCAAGGGAATTCACTGCTGTGTTTTTGGCCGCTGTTTACATCCCCCCGCGAGCTAACTCCACGGCAGCACTCAGCAAACTCCCTGATGTCATCAGCGCGTTAGAAACGGCACATCCTGACGCTGTTTTTATTGTTGCTGGCGACTTTAACCAGTGTAGTTTACGGACTGTACTACCCAAATACCACCAGTATGTGGACATTCCCACCCGTGATAAGAACACTCTGGATCATGTTTACAGCAACATACGTGGTGCATACAGGGCTGCACCCCGTCCTCATTTTGGACACTCAGACCACATCTCTTTGTTTCTGTACCCTGCTTACAGACAAAGACTGAAACAAACACTCCCTGTCGCCAAACAGGTTAAACTCTGGACCCCAGAGACTGAGAGTATCCTGCAAGACGGTTTTGCTCTGACAGACTGGGATGTGTTTAAGGCTGCAGCCACTCTGGAGGACTCTTCTGTCAGTGTACAGGATTATGCTGAGTATGTGACTGGGTACATCAGCACTTGTGTCAGCAACATCGTACCCACTATACAAATCAGGAAGTTTCCTAACCAGAAGCCCTGGATAAACAGTCAGGTACGTCACATGCTGTGTGCTCGCTCCCTTGCATTCAGAGCAGGCAATGAGACAGAATACAAAGCTGCGAAGTATGGACTCAGAAAAGCCATAACAGCGGCCAAGAGGCAGTATAGAGAGAAGCTGGACAGCTTCTATTCTACTGCTGATTCAGGGCGGATGTGGCAAGGCCTTCAGCACATCACAGACTACAGGACCACCAGCAACAACATCTCCTCAACAGACAGCCTGCCGGACGACCTCAACACATTCTACACCCGCTTTGAGGCCTCCAGTTACATTGCAGAGAGAAGGCTCACATACACCTGGACCACCCAACCCCCCTCCACCCCACCAACCGTCTCAACAGGCCAGGTACACAAAGCCGTGAGGAAGATCAACCTTCGCAAAGCAGCGGGACCGGACAACATTCCTGGGCGGGCACTCAGAGCATGTGCCAACGAGCTGGGTGATGTGCTCACCTCCATCTTCAATCTCTATCTCAGCCAGTGCACCATTCCTTCTTGCTTTAAGACTACGACCATCATTCCCCTGCCTAAGAAGAGCCCACCCACCTGCCTGAACGACTACAGGCCAGTGGCACTCACTCCAATCATCATGAAGTGTTTCGAGAGAGTGGTGCTGGCTCATATTCAGAGCAGCATACCAGACACTCTTGACCCCTTGCAGTATGCCTACCGGTCCAACAGGTCCACTTCAGATGCCATTGCTGCTGCCATTCACTATTCCCTCTCTCACCTGGAAAATAAAGACTCATACCTCAGGATACTCTTCATCGACTACAGCTCTGCCTTCAACATGGTCATCCCCCATAAACTCATCCACAAACTGTCCATACTTTGTGTGCACCCCATCCTTTGTGACTGGCTCCTAGATTTCCTGACTGGCAGGCCTCAGTCTGTCAGGATTGGCAATAGGACTTCGGCCAGTATCATCACAAACATTGGCACTCCACAGGGTTGTGTACTCAGTCCCATCCTCTACACCCTGTTCACCTATGACTGTGTCACCTCCCACAAGGACAACATTATCCTGAAGTTTGCGGACGACACCGCAGTGATAGGATGCATCACTGGTGGGGACGAGGCAGCCTACAGGAGGGAGGTGGCAAGGCTGGTGTTATGGTGTGGTGACAACAACCTCACCCTCAATACAGACAAGACGAAGGAGATGATAGTGGACATGAGAAAAGAGAGGAGAACGTATCAGCCACTGTTCATCGGGGAGCTTGAAGTGGAGAGGGTGAGTAACTTTAAATACCTGGGTGTCCATATCAGTGAGGACCTTAGTTGGACACCTCACATCACGCAGCTGGTCAAAAAGGCCCAACAGCGACTGTATTTTCTGAGGAGGCTGAGGAGGTTTGGCATGTCGCCTAAGATCCTCTGCACCTTCTACAGCTGCGTCATCGAGAATGTCCTGACCGATTGCATCACTGTGTTGTATGGCAACACTACTGTCATGGACCGTAAACGCCTGCAGAGAGTGGTTAAGACTGCGCAGAAGATTACTAGGACTCCTCTGCCCTCTCTGCAGAGCATCTACCACCACAGAGTCCACAGGAGAGCTGTTTCCTTCCTCAAAGACCCCTCCCACCCTCAGCATGGATTGTTCACACTTCTACCCTCAGGACGGAGGTACAGAAGTGTGAAATGCAGGACTTCAAGACTGAAGAACTCTTTCTTTCCCTCTTCCATCAGACTCCTAAACAGCTGATAAGAGTTTGTAATCATGGACATAACTGTTTACATTGATTCATAGAACTGCACTATCTTTACTGTTTTTATTCAGGATTGCACTACCTCACTTTATGTTTTTATTCAGAATTGCACTACCTTTATTTTTTATTGCTCTTATTTCTTTACTCTTTTTATTTATTTTTCTTACTATACGGCTTTATTGTGGACGGTAAAGTAAGAATTTCATTGTGCAGGGAAACAAGCTTTCTGTCTGTGCATATGACAATAAACACTTTGAACTTGAACTTAGAACTCTACCTCATTGTCAGCATTTTGGGTGATGTATTCTGGATTAATTGTTAAATATAACAAATAATTGTGTGACTGATCTGTCTCAGTTGCTAGAAGATTAATGCTTCTCTGCTCCAGTATGAGACTGAAAATACTGAAAATACTTTGATGGTGCACTGGAAGTACATGGCATGTTAATTTGCTTAATCTAGGAAACTCTTGATATCATTTTTTCCACCACTTGAGGACATCCTTAGGCCTGTGTGCTTCTGATCCATCCAACTTGAAAAAATTTTTTGGAATGTAATGGCACGTCACTGTTCATGGTATCAGCATCCTCCCATTCTGCGAAGTCTTGAAAAGCAGCCTTTTTTGCTGGCTGAGGTTGTGGGTTTTCCTCTGTGTTTTCCTCACCAAACAACAATTCATCAACTGGAACTGTAATCACAGCTTGTCTTTCATTAACATCAATCGTCTTCAACTGATGCAGTTTGGGAGTGAGGAATGTTACTATTTTCTAGAGCACATAAATTCCATTTGCCCTGGCTGCCTCGCACTGGATTCTTACAATCTTACAGACTGCAGCAGAACTAGAGAGGCTGTATTGTCTGACTCCAGGTCATTGGTTGCGTCTTTGAATGGCTTAAAAAAAGTTTTAGGGTTTTAAGAATATTCTTGTTGTTGCACCCTACTTTGTCATTCTGTTTATTATTTAACAGCATTGTTGCAATGTCATCATACTGTTGAAACAGAATCTAGAATTTCAAAATAAGAATTCCATCTTGTTTCCACTGACTTCTTTAGATACTTACTCAGCTTGACTTGCAGGTCAGAATGTTTGAACGTTTGAAGTTTTCACGTCTTTCAGAAGATGGCCAACTTTAAATGTTTTATTCATCACAGCGGATGAGAATGCATGTGAAAGAATGATGTTGAGTATGTGAGCAGTACAGTTCAGTCTTGTAAAGCTGCGTAGATGAAAGTGACGAAGACTTTATTTTGTCTGTGAACTATCCATTCCAAAAACAAAGAGATTTTGAAATAAGAAAGCTCAAATGTTTTCGCTTGATTTTGAAATGCCTGCGTCAAACAGGGTTGCAAAGAGCACCCTTGACACCAAGTCAATTTGCATATATGTCATGTTTCGTGGTTAATAGGAAGGAAGTTTTCCAATAGATTTCAGTCCAGATGTCAGTTGTCACTCTTTTACCATATTTCACAATTGTACCGGTCATGTCATCGACAACAGCTCTTTTTCGTGTCTGTGCCCTTTCACTAGGATGGCATGACAGTGGCATTGGATAGGCAACAACTTTGTCACATCAAATTTTCTAATCTTGGCTGCTATTAACCAGGTGCTGCGTTAGTTTAAAGGTGCTACAGAGGATCTTTTCGTCGACTGAGAAACCAAAGACTGTTAGTGAGTTTTTTAAATGAGCGCATGCATTAGAACAACCCCCCCTCCCCCTCCTTCACAGCTCATTTCGAGGGAACGCCTCCCAAAACTCGTGTACGAGTATTGTGACCAGAGATAGTTTCATAAGGTCTTAGGCTGGCACAAACAAAGTCAGCACCTTTTTCTTTCATTTCATCTTTTAGTGCACTTGACACTTTTGAGCTCAGGGAAGTTTGGGCTTTCAAAACTGTGCACGCATGATGCTTCAGACCTGAAGTTCCAGACTTCTGCCCGTTGTATGCGAGTACCTTTTTGTCTTTCCCTCATTGTCGGATACTACCCCAAAAAAAAAAAAAAAAAAATCCAAATATCAGATTTTCCTTTGATTGGTTTTGTAGTTTTGTATGTTCCTTTCTTTAATAACAAATTAATATCTGTAGCACTAAGGAATCCACCTGTGACATGCTCAGATATTTTGCCTAAGTGTGGTAGGCTACTTTCTGTATGGACCACGCAAGAAAGGGTTAGCCTCCAACCTTGTGCCTGTAAATCATTTTTATTTTATTTTAGTTGTTCTTGTTGCTTTTGTGCAATAAATGATTAACAATATATTTCCACTTTGCAGGAGTCCCACAAATCATTTTTGTTCTCCCAAAATCCGCAGACACAAATGTCTTACCACCCATACTCGCCTATCAAATCTGGTCCCGCACTGCATTCTGTTGCGTCGGGTCCCTGCAGGTCTCTACCCTGGGGGAATAGACTAGAGGCTTTACTTGGATGTGGTGCAGTTGCCACTTGTACTTGAATTAGTTTGTACTCCACTACTTTGGGTGTTGCGGGTATTAAGTGGTTGTCTTTGAAAGTAGCTTTTTTACTAACTGTTGCTTCCAGTAAACATGTTGGAGAGCTTCATGCTTTGTCAGTGAGTGAGGTGTGCTTACACTGGTTACCGTGGTTTCAGGAGTTATTTTTTAGACTTTCTTCCCAGTCTCATTCCTGTAATTTGTGAATCAGTTCATTCATCTGGCTTATTTTCAACTGCCTCCATCCTACCCTAAAACAAATAGGAGAGCTCATAAAAAATCTCAACTCTTACCAGAAGGTGTTACTTGCCATACTACCAGGACCATCTCTTTGTCTTGGCCTGTTTTACAGGGAGTTTCCTTGGCATATGTCCACGCTTCATGCACGGTAATGTGGTTGATGTGAGCTCTGCAGTTCTTTTGAACAATCTTGGTGCTTTCAGGTGGGTGGAATTTCACATGACTGTTGGTGTGTCATCCACTAGTGCCTAGCACTGCCTCTGGCAGTCATGAAGAATGAAAGAGAATGCTAGTTGTGCACTATAAGAAATGACAGACTGCCTCGACCCAGATTCCACCCCAAGTCAGGTGGCTGAACATTCTCCTTTCCCAAAATGGCTTAATTACCATAGAAAAGTACCAAGTCGACAGTTTCATTGTTTCTGCACAATTTGAGTGGATCACATTCTAAGCAAATGGTAATCAATGCAAACTGCATAAGTTCTTCTTCATCATGATCTTTGATGTCCTCTTCATTTTTTCTTACAGTATATAAGTGGTTCTGTCCAGCACACTCTCTCCGGGAAAGTTTTGTCTTCTTGTCATCAAAGCAGATGACCCCAAACAAGTTTTGAAATGTTCTCAATGGCACTCTAGCAGGATAAGATGTCAAGCATGTTTGTCTGCTCTTAAAAAGATTTAAGATGCTTTGGGTTATATTGGGTGGACACTCACATTTTCAACACCTGGTTTAACAAATTCTATTCTCCACTTTGTCAACAACAACTTATGACAATTAATAATACTTTTGCAAAAGTCATATTAAAGATGCTCTATGTAGGAATGACACCCAGTGTTCAAAATAGGTACTGCAGTCCGAATTCAAAATATTGTTTGGCCCACCCCCTTGTTCAAAGAAGCGGGTTGCCAGCAACAACAGGTAGCGCAATTCACAATGAAAGCTGAGGAGACTTACACACTGTAAGCTGACGAATTGATTTATCTGTGTTTTAATATGCTGTTGTCCATAGAGATATTTAGATGGATTCAGAGGCTTTTTAGGTCAAGTAGAATCTGCGATTCTCTGACCCAGTTTGTTTGTTGGTTTCCATGGTTGCAATACGTGGTGTTTTCCGCCAACTGGCAACCTGTGATTACGAAATACTATTGGATAAACTGGCAGCACACGGTTTCGCACAGACCAAAACAAAGACAGACATTCCGACACGGAACGCACATTTAAAAGTAGAATATCTGGCTGTAGCATTGTTTTTCTGAGAAACATGTAGGTAAATTTAGCATGTTTCCTAAATATCTGCAAACATATAAGGGTGTTTTTATGCTTTATTAAAGTAAAAATTTTACATAGAGCCCCTTTAATTGTTTTTGCTGCTTAACAGTTCTGTGGGAACCATTAAATATGATACCATTAAAACATGTGTGGTAAGATAAAAAAAGAGAGAGAGAGAGAGAGAGAGAGAGAGAGAGAGAGAGAAATGAATACGTTTACTCATCAAGGATGCATTAATAAAAATCAAACGTGACAGTAAAGACATTTATGATATTACAAAAGATTTCTTTTGTAATATTTAAATGCTTTAATAAATTTAATAAATCAATTTAATAAAATGTAATATTTTCATTAAATAAATGCAGCCTTTGTGAGCAGAAGAGACTTCAAAAACATAAAAAAAAAAACAATAATAATAGTAATAAATAAAAAAAAAAAAAATCCAAAATTTTGCCAGGCACTGTATTCTCAGATTAATATCTGATACTTTTGATTTTTGATAAGATGGGTGTTTTTTATGCTAGCTCATTTTCATAAAAAAAATATTAGTTTTAACTATCCCTTTAAATTTAGCCAGTTAAAAAATTATGTATGTTATTACAACTCACTTTTTTAATTTTATACAACTATGAAAAGAACTTACAGTAAATACTTAAAATAAAAGCATACTTAGACAAAAATGAAGATTCAGCACCCTGGTAGTGATTTTCACATACTATTAATCTGTTTATTACATTTTGGAAATATCATATTCACATACAAAAATAGGCAAATAGTAAACCGAACATCCACCAATATAAAACAGATTTGATTAATTATATTTAATATTACAGAACAACTGAGATTTTATTTTAAAAAGGGGTATTGATCTTTAAACTATTTATACAAATAGACTATTTATAAAAATAATTTATACGGTCCCCAAATTTGATTAGTTAAGAATAAAAGCATTGGGATGTTTCACTGTGTTCATGGTTTTCCAGACTATGTGCGTAGTTGAAGCAGAACTATTCAAGAACTCCCTTTTCTTTTGCATCCTGCTACAATTCTCCTTGTGTTTTTTCTGCCTTTCATTCACTTCTGCTCTATTCTGTGACTACAATATCTTTGCTGTTGGTTTGTTTATTGGCTGTTACTGTTCTAATTTCCTAACTGCTTAAATTATGTTATGAATTACTTATTTTGTTTTCCTTTTGCACACTTGTTACACTTGCACTTCTTTCTGACAATTACATCATGTATAAAAATTCTTAGTCAGCATCTTAAACATGTTACTGAAGAGAGTCTCTCCATTTGCTTACTTTTACACAATGAAATTCCAGTGCAATCCTAAACAGTACACCATTTACATTATTCACCAAGTATTTCCTGTTTGAGCTCCATTACATATGTGTGGTCCTTTCCATGAACAACCTCCATGATGGCCAATGCCTGTAACACAAACAATTATCACTTACTACAGGCATTTACAGAGTATTTAAAAAATGGGTAACACTTTACAATAAGGTTAATTGGTTGAGGTACATTATTTAATGTGTTAACTAACATGAACTAACCACGAGCAATACATTTGTTACTGTGTTTACTAATCTTGGTTAACGTTATTAATGAAAATACAGTTGTTCATTGTTTGTTCATGTTATTTCACAGTGCATTAACTACTGTTAACAAGATTTTAATAATTTGAATATTAGTAAATGTTAAAATTAACATTAACAAAGATTAATAAATGCTGTATAAGTGCAGTTCATTATTAGTTCATATTAACTAATGTAGTTAAATAATGTTAACTAACGAACCTTATTGCATTTATTACCAAAAAATGTTAGGCATGTTTTTGTCTTTAGTACTAAAACCTGAAAGAGAATAAGCATTTTTAAGTTGTAGTTTTAAAAATGAAAGTTGGGGCCTTAACAAGGTGTTACAAAGTGGTTATTACTACCACAAGGATGTGAGTGTATTGCTCAACAAATCAGATCAATAAAATAAAATCAATAAAATGTTTAAAAATATGTTGGTGGTTTGATCCCACTATGAACCATGCAGCACTGAATGTGTAGCTAAAACTAATCTTAAGTCAATGCTTGAATAAAATTCAAAGGCACTGAATTGTTCAGCACTTGTGAAACATAAAATATATTTGAATTTAAATATGTAATTTTGTCAGAATACATGGCTACTTTTATTTATTTATTGTCAAGGGAGAAACATGCTTTGTGCACCCATGGGACCATAAATACCCAAATATTGAACCTTTGGGTCCTTTCACTACAACACACTGTACAATAAACCTGGGCTGTTAAACCACCTTCATGCAGAATTTAGCTTCAGCTCTAATGAAATCTTAAAGGGATAGTTCACCCAAAAATGACATTGCACATATATAGGTTGCTGCATCCAGGATAAGCACAAGTACCATTTTGATGAACAATACAACACACATCCTCTCTCTCTGTAGTAAACAAACACAGCTTCAGCTCACGTGCGAGTTTGCGT
Source organism: Chanodichthys erythropterus (assembly GCF_024489055.1). NCBI lineage: Eukaryota > Metazoa > Chordata > Actinopteri > Cypriniformes > Xenocyprididae > Chanodichthys > Chanodichthys erythropterus. The sequence continues at coordinate 201,812 of NC_090224.1, read as the reverse complement.
AATGTGACAGTAAACTGTTGTGATCGCGCTTAGGACCGTTTGCTGAGGCTGTGGATTACAGTTTTTTACGTTGTAAATAATGTTCAGTTTCTTGTACAGACTGATCGTTTAGTTTCATAAGACCTCAATGTATCATCAGGAGCCACAGGTATTAAGTTTGTTTTGCCTGTATATGTTTTTTGACCAAAGTGATGGTAGCATTATATGAATTACCAAGGACCATGATTTCAGCTAAAAATCTTATTTGCTGTTTAACAGAAGAAAAAAGTCACCTGCATCTTTGATGGCCTAAGGGTGAGTATATTAACAGCAACTTTTGATTTTTGGGTGAACTTTCCCTATATAATAGTGTCTGACCAACGTGCCAAACGTGGAGTCTATTTTGATATATATTTTCAACCTTTCAACAGATTTATAGTCTCTGTTGTTATAATTCAAAAGGTAACGTACAGATCATTTACTCATCCTAATGCCATTCCAAACCTGTATAACACTGTGTCTACATGATCATTGTCACATCACCTTGCGGCCTAAAAGTCTGAGGCTATTTATGCTGAACATGTACAAGAGAAAGTTCCAAATCTATTTTTACCGTTGTTGGAAGTAACTCAAGCACATGGAGTACATCAGAATTAGAACTTGGCATCAGATAACTGTTAACTTCTTGTTGCTTCACGCTGTGTAGACAGTATCACTGAAAACAATGGGTTTGGTGGTTCTCCGGGCCTGTCGTATTCCAAAAAGTTTAAAACATGACCAAAAATTATCATGATTTGTGTGCTACATTCCGAGTCTACTGATACCAACAACAGACCAAAGTTCAGTTGTCACCATGCTGTTCCCAGCATGTAAAACATACCATATGCTGGTGACAAACAAAGTTGGATTTTTCAGCAGGAGTAGCTCTCAAATATTATTCAATTCAAATATGGTGCATCAGAATGCACAGCACTAGGTTTAACTTTAATGACAACTGACGAGAATTAATGATATTTTACAATATAGACTACGGTGTAACATGCTAGCTAAAGTGGAGTGGATATTTTCAGCGGAACTTTTGGAGCTGGTCCGTTTGATCTTTCGGAGGTCCAGTCACTGTATACTTTCAGTGTATGGACAAGATAACATTCTGCTTTTGTGTTCCACAAGAGAAAGTCATACAGGATTAGAATTACGTAAGGGCCAGTCAGATTTGGAGGAGCTTGTACCTTTTGGAGGGCACTAATGCCTGTGGACTTCCTGTCCAGAGCGATGTAGAGTCTGCCCATCTTCAGATACATAGATGCAATATTTAGAGAGTATGCTGGGTAAAGGACACTACAGATAAAATGCAGACAATAAAAATAGTTGGTATACACACAAATATCAATTTATTTAAACACAATTTATGTATTATAAAATCACATACAGTATATATATGTACACACACACACACACACACACACACACACACACACACACACACACACACACACACACACACACACACACACACACACACATGTATGTGTGTGTTCTTACGTGTATGGCTTGATGACTTTTTCACCATAGCGAACTGCTCCATCGTAATTCTCCATAAAGAGACAGATGCCCATTGCCTGGTACATCATATGAAGGATGTAGATGTTGGAATCATCAAACACAGTGCTCATCTTATCAATGCTGAGCTCACACATCTCCAGCAGCTCAGCGGGACATGAACGAGAGTCAAGATTCAATAAATGTTTGATTTAACCTTTAAAGGTGCAATAGGACATTTTTGGAGAGGCTAGCTAGCTTTCAAATCATAAAATCCAACCCTCCCTTCAAAGC